>NC_037674.1:11987753-11997753 GCF_003255815.1 Theropithecus gelada
TTCTGGCTTTGGGATAGACCAAAGTTAATAGACATCATTTGAAACTGAGCCATATAGTAGAATGTAATTTGCCATAAAGTTGAATGTTCTGTAGAGTTCCTCTTTATTTTTTTAAAGGGATGTGCTTTACAACATAATGTGTATAATCCCTGCCTCCACACACAACACCAGAATGGGGTTATGATTTCCCTGATGGGATTACTAAGGTTTGTTCTTACTTTTTGAATGAGCTTAATTTTAGTTTTTAAACAAGCTGGTTTATACCTTTTGCCAGTATGCTAGGCCATCAGAAGACAGTACAATCATCTTCAAAACCTGGGTTTAATAGAAGGAAGTGTGAGAAAGCATCCAGTAGGTGTTTAGATCTGGTTAGACTTTGAGTGGTCCCTTTCTAACAATAGAAGGATAATAATTCCTTTGGAATTCTTGTTCGTTCCTCTGCAGATTGTCAAGAGCTATTTGAATCCTAACTATATTCCAGGCACTATGTTAGGTGCTACAGTGGATGGAAAAAAGGGTAAAAACTCATCAAAGAACTCATAGTTTCGTGGAATGTGTCATGTGTGTACCTAACACAAATCGAGTATCCCTTATCTGAAATGCCTGGGACCAGAAGTGTTTCAGATTTTAGAATTTTTTTTTTTTTTTGGATTTGAAATACTTTCATTATACTTACTCGATGAGCATCCAAAATCCAAAATGTTCCAATGAGCATTTCCTTTGAAATGCCCAAAACGTTTATGGAGCATTTCAGATTTCAAGATTTTCGGATTTGGGATATCCAACTTATGATTCTGTCTGTGCCTTTAGAGGTAAAAACATCTCTTCTTTGAAAGGAGTCAAAGAAGAGATGTGTTCTAGTTTGTAGAATTAGAGGAAGCCTTATGGATTGAGGCTTCAAGAGAAGACAATTTAAGACAGAACTCTTATGAACAAAGGAAAGTTTGTATGTACAATCTTAGTGGGAATTAAAGTTGGAAAAATTCACTTGGGGTTATATGATAGAAGATACTGAAATCCAGACCTAGGTATTTATATTTAAAGTAACTGGGAATGGGAAGCCACTGTTGGTTCTGAATAGCAGAGTAACATGACGAGAGTTTTTATTTAGTTTTTTATGACAGTGCTTTTCAACAAGACAGATATGGAAGATATCTGATATGGTGTGACTGTGTCCACACCAAATCTCATCTTGAATTGTAGTTCCCCATAATCGCCCACGTGTTGTGGAAGGGACCCAGTGGGAGGTAATTGAATCATGGGGGCGATTACCCCCATGCTGTTCTTCTTGTAATAGTGAGTGAGTTCTCACAAGATCTGATGGTTTTATATGGGCTCTTCCCTCTTTGCTTGGCACTTCTCCTTCCTGCCACCATGTGAAGAAGGATGTGTTTGCTTCCCCTTCCACCATCATCGTGCTGAACTGTGAGATAACCAGGATTTGTATAATTCCTAGCACTTTCCTGTAACTCCACCACCTCTCTTCCACTCAAGAAAGCAAATTGGAATACAACCGAAGGAGAGTAATATTATGGAAATAACTAAATCAACTCTCATTTATTTAAAAGTACTTTTAAATGGATTTGGTACTAGTTATAAATAACTTGCAGCTTACTTTGTAATAGATCATGACACAGAACTATGTGTTGTTGACCGCAGTTAAGAACCAAGATTGAAGATGATCCAGCAACACTGTAAAATTTATTGAAGTAAGGAAATTCTGAGCATAGTGAGAAAGACCAAGTAATAAGCTATTGCATTATCTTTAGCAAACTTTTGGTCTGAACTAGGGTTTACAATGAAAATAATAAAGGAAATAAAGTCTGTAGACATGGCAATTTATTGGATACTGGTAGTGAGGAAGTAAAAGGAACCCAGGATGCATCTGAGATTTAAAAGTCGGGTATCTCATGCTAAGAGGAGTAAAAGTTGCTTTGAATGAGAGAAGGAAAAAAATTGAATTCAATTCAGGCTATGAAATTCAGGTTCCAGACCACGGTTTATAGAAGAGTTTTGTAAGTGTGGAAATGTGGGCTTCTTTCTCAGAGCCCCATATTTAGATTTGTGAATCATGTATAAACGGAATGATTTTTCCAAGCAATTTCAAATAGGAGGAAGCACTCCGCATTCTACATGTGAACCCTCATTTGATTCTTAATTATTCAAGTGTTTATTTAATCCACAAAATTATTAATGATTAAATTTTCATTTGCACGGTACCTACATATTTCAAGAATGAATACCTTATTGAGAAGTGAATACATTGAGCTTCTCTAGCTCATTTTAGAGGCTAATGCTTCCAACTGTTTGCAAGCCTCTTGTTTATTGATTACAATTTTTTTTTTTTTTTTTTTTTTTTTTTTTTTGACAGAGTCTCACTCTGTCACTCAGGCTGGAGTGCTATGGCATGATCTCGGCTCACTGCAAGTTCCACCTCCTGGGTTCACGCCATTCTCCTGCCTCAGCCTCCCGAGTAACTGGGATTACAGGTGCCCACCACCACTCCCGGCTAATTTTTTTGTATTTTTAATAGAGACGGGGTTTCACCGTGTTAGCCAGGATGGTCTCGATCTCCTGACCTCGTGATCCGCCCGCCTCGGCCTCCCAAAGTGCTGGGATTACAGGCGTGAGCCGCCACACCCAGCCTGATTACACATTTATTTAGTGGGAAATATTGTTTCATTATGCATTGCATAAGGGTGCTTTTTATATTCTTGTAAAATATTAAAACATGAAGAAAGTCTTAGTTAGACTTTTAAAGCTTCTACATGATGTTATGTTTTCCATTTCTTGAAAGCTCCATTGTATCATATTTTATCCTTTGAAATTTGTTGGTCTAGACAATTCAGATGAAATTCTAGGAGTAGGAATGAATCTATTTTGGAATCTATGCTTTTGTTAATAAAACGTTGTATCTTTGGTTAGGCATTGTCTTGTATCTGTTTATAGACTTGCTTTTTAAAACTGGTGAAATGAGAAAATGACTTATTTTCACTAGTTTGGATAAGACATATAAGAGTACATGCCTTGTGTGATAAATATTAACTATAAAGATTATATTGAAAGATTTTGTTATTCAAGAAGCTCTGTGTTGGAAATTGGATTTCAACTACGCTTTATAGTGTAAAGTGTAGTCAGTAGCATTTAATGAACTCTATTACCCATGGTTGTGGGTACAACAGAGGATGGTTACTTGAAATTCCAAAATAATCTACCTTGGCTATTGATGTTGATATTTTACTGAGCTTATAAATCCTGCTTACTATAGAAAACCTTTACTGGTTAATGTTCTCCCCCTTTTATTTTTCTCAACTTGCGAAGAAAATTTAAATATATGAAAAGCAAACTGATCAGTGAACTGGTTGTTAGGATAGAGAAAGAGGATGGTGAAAGGGTAGTTGAGGAAGGTCCAAAGAGATTGCAGGGTTTATCCACAACCCGAAGAGGCACACAGAATCAAGAATTGATGACCTATGTTGCTTCATTTGGACAGAAATGGTCTTTCCTGCCACCACTGGAGCTTTTGTCTTAAGAAGACTATGGAAGTCAAAAATGGTTCATAATGTATAGTGCCTATGTATGCTAAATTTTCTGGTACAATCCTGATTTCATGTAATTTTTTTTTTCTGTTTAAAGAAAGTTATTTTTAATATTTATAATACAATGGAATTTTCTTAGAACTTCAAAACATACTTCCATTTACATATATTGATACATAAGAAAAACCCTCTTGTTAGTTTATATTTCTTATTTTGGAGTTTGTATGGGATATTGACTATTGACATTTTTGGTTATTCCAGGATATTTATTGCAGAACCATGCAGATTTGTTTTTCTTCTTGAGAAACACAATAACTTAATAGAGGTACCGTTTGTTTATCTTAAGGGAAGTAGTTACTATGGATGCCAAATTATATTGTATCTTTGCTCTTTTTAATGAAAGGACTATCCTTATTTTACTTCTTTTAAAAAATCAGGTAAACTTACTAGGGGACAGAATTTTTTGCCTGAGCCTCTCAGACACAAACTCTTTTTTTCTGACAATTTCATAATTATTGAGTGGAATTGTGGAAATTATGGAATACAGAAATCAAGTGATTCTCCTCTACCCCCACTGATGAAATGTACTAGACTGAGAATTATCATGGCTGGTATTTTCAGGGGATTTTACAGCTAAGTTGATTTGCCACTAAACGTAGTCTCTTTGTAGTTGTTCCCTTCTGCAGTCTACTAACACTTGCCCCTTCCCCTCACTATACATACACATTTGCCAGAGACTGCCAGATTGTCAGAGCAGTGTTCTTGGTTATATTGTGCCTGTTGTATAGATCTCTGTTTAATCGTGTTATTTTCTCCCATTTGATTTTCATCCTTAGACACCAATTTTGACCTCTGTATTTAGATTTCCTTTTAGCCTAATTCATTCTTCCTACAAAGTACTTCTGCACTTTCAGTTTTCCTTTTCTCCTGGGTTAGAATGCCCCAAACTTCCCTATTCCATGAATAGTTCATTTCTTGGTTCCCGTATATTTCTGCCACCTCCATGCACCGTCTTAGATGAGCTGTCAGTTTTAATGCTTTCTCATGTCCTTATTTGATGATCAGCTGCTTAAGACAGTTCACATAAGCAATGATAATAAAATTTGATACTTACATGCACATATTATATACCAGGTACTTTCTAGGTGCTTTACCTACTTGGGCATTTATTCCTCATAACAACTTTATAAGTCAAGTGGTAGTATTATCCCCATTTACAGATGAGGCAACCGAGGTACCCAGAGCTTAAGTGATTTGCTGCAGGTCATGCAGTGAGCAGTGACAGTATGATTCCAGAGCCCGTGCTCCTAACAATTACGCTAAACTACCCCCCTTTGGAAAAATGTATTCTATAGCACAGTTTTGTCTTCTGAAAGTTATGTGGCAAATCATTTTCATGAGTCAGAAAGCTTGCAAGTCAATACTGTAGGTAACAAATGTTCTTGCCTGGACAAACTCATCAAATTCCCCAGTTTACCCAAAAGGTGCTCTTATTTTTTGTCACCCTCCAACACACTTTTAAGTGCTTGTGTAATTCATTTACTTATGTCACATAGCACTATATGTCTTTGTAAAAAGGAGCCTTAACATATAAGTGCTTAACCTTTATTTCTTCATCATGAGCTTTTAAATTGTTATTGTGCTGACATAATTAGGTGTAGCACCTAAAACGCTTTGTGTGTACAGCTATAAAAAGAAAGTAATGTGATCTAGGACAGACAGTAAAGCTGTATCTAGGAAAAAATCCTATGGAAGGTTGAAATTGAATGTGGTAACTGCAATTATCTAAAAGGAAGTCTATTACTTTATGATAAAACTGTCAAAATAATGATTGGGTACTCCTACAAATTGTACAGGAAATCAATAAAACCAATATTACGTCACAGTTTGAGAATTTAGGAATTCCACTTTTCTCCTTATTCATGAGAAGATGCTAATATATTTAAGAATGAGATGATAGAAAGTTTTTCTTTTCTGCTTCACTTTATCGCTCTTATTTTAGAGTTATTAATACTATTTTGCTTAAGAAGTTTGATGAACAACATTCTTGGAAAGTAGGAATAGTATTTTTTCATTAGCCAGATAAAAATATGCAGACAATATGAGCTATTTTCTTTGCAAGAACATAAAATACAACACGTCGAGTAGATTGTAGATAATTTCTGCTTCATTCAGGACCTATGTCTTGGCCTCTTGGATTATAGTTGATCTGTGATATCATTGTATACAAGCTAACCTTTGTATTTTAAAGGGGATTTCCTAACTTACTCTTGCTAAAACTGATTATTATGTGTAGGTAAATGTTTTGTCTTCTTCACTAAGCCACCTAATCTCCAATTTCTTGTTTTTGTTTTTCAGTCTGAGAAGACGTTTTATATAATCAACACAGGACTAATTTTTCTTGGGCTCAATGTTCCTTGTCTTGGTTCATTGCCTAGATTCACATCCATAAATATTTGTTGACTTGAGTTGAATATTTTGTATTTGTATTTTGTAGTCTACCTACCATTTCCTTGTGACTCTAGGGTTGAGAGAGTATCAAAGAATTTTGTAGCTAACACGTGAAACATTTCAATAGAACTTTATAGTTTATAAAAAGTTTTGATATGTATTATTTGACACATAAATAGCTCTGACATAGCTAAGGCAAATGTTATGATTGCATTTTATAAATGATAAACTGAATTTCAGGATAAGTGACCAGCTTAGTCATACAGTTAGGAAGGACAAGAGCTGGGACTTGAACTTGGAAAACCCAAGCCTACATGTGCTGCTTACACTTTTTACATGCCTGAATGCACAGATGAACAAACAGAAGCAATGAGCAAGTGGGAGAATCTGTGTCTTCTGATTTCAGATTCATCCTGTCTCCATTATTTAATGAATGTAAATCGACTGCATTGTTTAGGTATCGCCCAAGTGTTTAGCGTCTCTTATTGTCATAAAAGTTTTTCTTCTTTTTACATAAATCTCATCTATTATCATTGGTGCATATTTCCACACTATGTCGAGTTGGAATCCCAGTTTGATCCTACACTAGCTGTCGTCCTGGGTGAAGCCTTCCAGAGCCCTAGTTTGCTCTTCTTTAAAATCAGATAACAACATTTACCCTTCAAAGTTAAACAGATATAAAGATGATTTTGTAAATTGCCTAGCATGTTACTTGGCACATAGTAGGCACTCAAAGAATCGTGATTTTTATAGTAATAGGCAGTAATATTCCAACAAATACTTACACTTGAGCCATATGAAAGATTAATTTCCCTTCTTATTTGGGTACTCTTGAAATGTGAATTCTCTGATAATTTTAGAGATCCTTTTCAGAAACCTCTTGAAATAATGTTGACGATGCTCCATATAGGGAGAAATTAATTATGATCTTATGAAAGCTACATAGAATGGAGGCTGGCCTCAATTTCCTGAATTCGTTTTCTAATTTGTTGTATCTTATAGTAACAAAACAACAGCATATGTTTAGATCTATCTGCATATGCACTATGGAAATTTACTTTTGTCCTGCTGTCATTACCCACACTTGTATCTTATACTTCTGGAATTCTTATAACCGACATTCTGAAAAGTAACAGGGGTTGATGTTTTCAGTGGTAATGAAAGGGTTAAGTTTGTCATAAGGTCATTTCTGGGAGATGCAAGTCTACTGGAAAGCTTTTACTTTTTTAAAATAAAATTTTATTTGGGGATAATTTTAGACCTACAGAAAAGTTGCAAAGATAGTACAGAGTTCTGCCTATATCCATCACTCAGTTTTAGTTATCCCTAATGTTATCATCTTATATTACTGCGATACATTTGTCGACACTAAGAAACCCTCACTGGTACCTTACTATTATTGATTACACTCCAGATGTAATTCAAATTTCACCAGCACCCAATCCAGGATGCCACATTGCATTTAGCTGTCTTGTTTCCCAAGTCTCCTCTGGTGTGTGAAAGCAATCTCTTCTTGTTTTTGATGATCATGATGTTTTTGCAGAGGGTATTCTGCGTCATGCATTCAATCTGGGTGTGTCTAAGGCTTTTCTCATAGATTTTGGGAAGAATAAGGTGAAGTTCCCTTATCATTATATCATATCAGGGGGTTCGTGGTATCAACATGATTTATCACTGGTTATATTAACCTTCATCTGTTGGTTAGGTTAGTGTTTGCTAAATTTCGCCACTGTAAAATGACTGCTTTTCCCTTTCCATACTCTCTTCTTTGGAAACAAGTCACTAAATTTAGCACACACCCAAGTTGAGGTTAGAATGATTAAACTCTGCCTTCTGGGGGGAGGAGTGTGGAGAGATATTATTTGAGTTTCTTCTGTAAGGAAGTTTGGTCTCCCTGTTTGTTTATCATTTTTATATTTGAACTTATATATATATACATATATATATGTATATGTATAATTTTGAGTCACCATCCTACTATACAACTTTTATTTAGATTTAGAAGTTAAATTTGTAGCATACATTTTAATTTTTTCTTTTAATTCCATACCCCTTCTTCTCCTGTCTATGTTACCTGTAAACTGAGTGAACATATACCCTTGCCTGCCATTCATTTCAGTGATAAACTATTAAACAGAAGTCCAGAGTAGAGCTCCTCTTCAGGAACTCTCTTTCGTTAGTTACTCTTGTTAATAAACAGGCCTGATAAGTATCACAAGTAAATTTGCTCAGTCTGACCTACATTTTGACAAATCTGTTATATTTATTAACAGACACCTTTGTACTTGCGGTTGATTTTGTTTTTGCATATCAAGTAGTTTTGATTATTTAGAAGCAACACTTTTGAAGTGAAGCAATCAATATACAGGTGAATTCCTTTTTAAACTGGACCTTTGAGTTCTTTTTTATGCTTCAGTCATCACTCTTCTTTCCATAAATTATCAAAAATGCTGGATGATCAATGAATACCTTTGTCTACCAGGTATGGATGGGAAGAATTTCCTATAGCCTGTTTACTTGTTTTTGAATTATTTCTTGTTTTAATCTTGGTTTTCTGCCTGTCCATTGTAACTGTTCCTGTTGAGTTTTCAGACTATGAAAGAACGTTGGTAAAGAATGAGATAGAGAGAAGCATAGCTTCTTTAGGAATATTCCTTTAAATGATATTTTATATATTTAGTTGCTTCAGTTTAGACTTTTAGCATTTTTATTTACACGAGGGAAAAAGAACCACTAAATAAAAGAGAAAAGAGTATATTGTGTTTGATAATCTGCCAGTTGAGAACACTGAGGTTGTAATTTGAGAGAAAACTTAGTCTTACCACTTTAATAGTATCCAGCAGCATTTCCTTTGTGTTTTTGTTTGTCTCTAGTTGTACCTGAAACAAGAAAATATGAAAAGTCTCTGAATTATTTGTAGTATGTGAAAGCGGGGACATTAATGTGTGGCTTTATTCTAAGGTATTTAGCAACAGATTGTCTTCTCTTTCCAGTGAGGCCACCCAGGGAAGAGATCGTTGTGTCCTTGGGGGATGGAGGCAGTAGCTGCACCAGTCACGAAACCATTCATCTGTTGCGTGTTCTTTGAGTCAGCACTGGCATTGGCAATATTCTTTGTCTGGGGTTGCTCGTCTTGCTTTTTGCTTGGAAGGTAGAAAACCGTATCTTTAGCCAAAGTACGAAAGGCAACGGTATTGGAGGAAATTAGGTCGACAAGTGGATGACAAAGGGGCAGATTTTGTTTTTAATATTTCCTGTCTTATTTTTAAAAATCATTCTGACATATTGTGTGTGTGTGTTTCTCTTTTTTTTTGTTTATTGAACGTGTAACACCCCCACCCCACGGAAAGCTGGCTCTTTTGGCTGAATTGGGTTATCTGCTTTCTAGAGACTTAGGCTCTAGTAGGACAGATGAGGTCCTCACAGCTGCATGTTCAGTTTAGATCAAAATTGTTACTCAGCAAACATCCAGTTCCTTCCTTGAGCAGGCCGTATGATCATGTGATCAGCTAGGATTTAGTTCATTTGTCAGGCACTGATTTTGAAAGATTTTATTGTTAATGTTGATGATGTTTAGGAATTGTTCCTCTTACAATTGTCTTCCTTTGAGAAGATATTGTTTGTACCTATAGCAGGTGTGTTTGACACTTCTAAAAATTGAAGCTTGTGTTACGTGCAGTCATGTAAACAATGTGAAATCACCCTTGGGTCTAGAAGAACTTCGGAATACATCAGTTTTGGTTTCTCCTAAGGGATAAAAATATGCACTGTTTTAATCATTTTATGGATTTTGATGTTTTTAAATTTGTTTGACCTTGGCAGTGTTGTCTTTTTCCCCTCTAGGAATTAAAATAGAGTAGGCAGAATTTTGAAACATTCAAAATGTCAGCTTGCTTTGGCATAAAAAGTGGAATGTTAAATTTTATTAGTTTAAATTTTTAGAATTTCACTTAGCACTTTTTTTTTTTGAAATAGGGAGGAAACAGTTTTTTCTTTTTTGTACTGTTTTT